>NC_136372.1:19077500-19086478 GCF_037039965.1 Doryrhamphus excisus | reverse complement strand
CTAACCCTAACCCTAACCCTAACCCTAACCCTAACCCTAACCCTAACCCTAACCCTAACCCTAACCCTAACCCTAACCCTAACCCTAACCCTAACCCTAACCCTAACCCTAACCCTAACCCTAACCCTAACCCTAACCCTAACCCTAACCCTAACCCTAACCCTAACCCTAACCCTAACCCTAACCCTAACCCTAACCCTAACCCTAACCCTAACCCTAACCCTAACCCTAACCCTAACCCTAACCCTAACCCTAACCCTAACCCTAACCCTAACCCTAACCCTAACCCTAACCCTAACCCTAACCCTAACCCTAACCCTAACCCTAACCCTAACCCTAACCCTAACCCTAACCCTAACCCTAACCCTAACCCTAACCCTAACCCTAACCCTAACCCTAACCCTAACCCTAACCCTAACCCTAACCCTAACCCTAACCCTAACCCTAACCTAACCCTAACCCTAACCCTAACCCTAACCCTAACCCTAACCCTAACCCTAACCCTAACCCTAACCCTAACCCTAACCCTAACCCTAACCCTAACCCTAACCCTAACCCTAACCCTAACCCTAACCCTAACCCTAACCCTAACCCTAACCCTAACCCTAACCCTAACCCTAACCCTAACCCTAACCCTAACCCTAACCCTAACCCTAACCCTAACCCTAACCCTAACCCTAACCCTAACCCTAACCCTAACCCTAACCCTAACCCTAACCCTAACCCTAACCCTAACCCTAACCCTAACCCTAACCCTAACCCTAACCCTAACCCTAACCCTAACCCTAACCCTAACCCTAACCCTAACCCTAACCCTAACCCTAACCCTAACCCTAACCCTAACCCTAACCCTAACCCTAACCCTAACCCTAACCCTAACCCTAACCCTAACCCTAACCCTAACCCTAACCCTAACCCTAACCCTAACCCTAACCCTAACCCTAACCCTAACCCTAACCCTAACCCTAACCCTAACCCTAACCCTAACCCTAACCCTAACCCTAACCCTAACCCTAACCCTAACCCTAACCCTAACCCTAACCCTAACCCTAACCCTAACCCTAACCCTAACCCTAACCCTAACCCTAACCCTAACCCTAACCCTAACCCTAACCCTAACCCTAACCCTAACCCTAACCCTAACCCTAACCCTAACCCTAACCCTAACCCTAACCCTAACCCTAACCCTAACCCTAACCCTAACCCTAACCCTAACCCTAACCCTAACCCTAACCCTAACCCTAACCCTAACCCTAACCCTAACCCTAACCCTAACCCTAACCCTAACCCTAACCCTAACCCTAACCCTAACCCTAACCCTAACCCTAACCCTAACCCTAACCCTAACCCTAACCCTAACCCTAACCCTAACCCTAACCCTAACCCTAACCCTAACCCTAACCCTAACCCTAACCCTAACCCTAACCCTAACCCTAACCCTAACCCTAACCCTAACCCTAACCCTAACCCTAACCCTAACCCTAACCCTAACCCTAACCCTAACCCTAACCCTAACCCTAACCCTAACCCTAACCCTAACCCTAACCCTAACCCTAACCCTAACCCTAACCCTAACCCTAACCCTAACCCTAACCCTAACCCTAACCCTAACCCTAACCCTAACCCTAACCCTAACCCTAACCCTAACCCTAACCCTAACCCTAACCCTAACCCTAACCCTAACCCTAACCCTAACCCTAACCCTAACCCTAACCCTAACCCTAACCCTAACCCTAACCCTAACCCTAACCCTAACCCTAACCCTAACCCTAACCCTAACCCTAACCCTAACCCTAACCCTAACCCTAACCCTAACCCTAACCCTAACCCTAACCCTAACCCTAACCCTAACCCTAACCCTAACCCTAACCCTAACCATAACCCTAACCCTAACCCTAACCCTAACCCTAACCCTAACCCTAACCCTAACCCTAACCCTAACCCTAACCCTAACCCTAACCCTAACCCTAACCCTAACCCTAACCCTAACCCTAACCCTAACCCTAACCCTAACCCTAACCCTAACCCTAACCCTAACCCTAACCCTAACCCTAACCCTAACCCTAACCCTAACCCTAACCCTAACCCTAACCCTAACCCTAACCCTAACCCTAACCCTAACCCTAACCCTAACCTAACCCTAACCCTAACCCTAACCCTAACCCTAACCCTAACCCTAACCCTAACCCTAACCCTAACCCTAACCCTAACCCTAACCCTAACCCTAACCCTAACCCTAACCCTAACCCTAACCCTAACCCTAACCCTAACCCTAACCCTAACCCTAACCCTAACCCTAACCCTAACCCTAACCCTAACCCTAACCCTAACCCTAACCCTAACCCTAACCCTAACCCTAACCCTAACCCTAACCCTAACCCTAACCCTAACCCTAACCCTAACCCTAACCCTAACCCTAACCCTAACCCTAACCCTAACCCTAACCCTAACCCTAACCCTAACCCTAACCCTAACCCTAACCCTAACCCTAACCCTAACCCTAACCCTAACCCTAACCCTAACCCTAACCCTAACCCTAACCCTAACCCTAACCCTAACCCTAACCCTAACCCTAACCCTAACCCTAACCCTAACCCTAACCCTAACCCTAACCCTAACCCTAACCCTAACCCTAACCCTAACCCTAACCCTAACCCTAACCCTAACCCTAACCCTAACCCTAACCCTAACCCTAACCCTAACCCTAACCCTAACCCTAACCCTAACCCTAACCCTAACCCTAACCCTAACCCTAACCCTAACCCTAACCCTAACCCTAACCCTAACCCTAACCCTAACCCTAACCCTAACCCTAACCCTAACCCTAACCCTAACCCTAACCCTAACCCTAACCCTAACCCTAACCCTAACCCTAACCCTAACCCTAACCCTAACCCTAACCCTAACCCTAACCCTAACCCTAACCCTAACCCTAACCCTAACCCTAACCCTAACCCTAACCCTAACCCTAACCCTAACCCTAACCCTAACCCTAACCCTAACCCTAACCCTAACCCTAACCCTAACCCTAACCCTAACCCTAACCCTAACCCTAACCCTAACCCTAACCCTAACCCTAACCCTAACCCTAACCCTAACCCTAACCCTAACCCTAACCCTAACCCTAACCCTAACCCTAACCCTAACCCTAACCCTAACCCTAACCCTAACCCTAACCCTAACCCTAACCCTAACCCTAACCCTAACCCTAACCCTAACCCTAACCCTAACCCTAACCCTAACCCTAACCCTAACCCTAACCCTAACCCTAACCCTAACCCTAACCCTAACCCTAACCCTAACCCTAACCCTAACCCTAACCCTAACCCTAACCCTAACCCTAACCCTAACCCTAACCCTAACCCTAACCCTAACCCTAACCCTAACCCTAACCCTAACCCTAACCCTAACCCTAACCCTAACCCTAACCCTAACCCTAACCCTAACCCTAACCCTAACCCTAACCCTAACCCTAACCCTAACCCTAACCCTAACCCTAACCCTAACCCTAACCCTAACCCTAACCCTAACCCTAACCCTAACCCTAACCCTAACCCTAACCCTAACCCTAACCCTAACCCTAACCCTAACCCTAACCCTAACCCTAACCCTAACCCTAACCCTAACCCTAACCCTAACCCTAACCCTAACCCTAACCCTAACCCTAACCCTAACCCTAACCCTAACCCTAACCCTAACCCTAACCCTAACCCTAACCCTAACCCTAACCCTAACCCTAACCCTAACCCTAACCCTAACCCTAACCCTAACCCTAACCCTAACCCTAACCCTAACCCTAACCCTAACCCTAACCCTAACCCTAACCCTAACCCTAACCCTAACCCTAACCCTAACCCTAACCCTAACCCTAACCCTAACCCTAACCCTAACCCTAACCCTAACCCTAACCCTAACCCTAACCCTAACCCTAACCCTAACCCTAACCCTAACCCTAACCCTAACCCTAACCCTAACCCTAACCCTAACCCTAACCCTAACCCTAACCCTAACCCTAACCCTAACCCTAACCCTAACCCTAACCCTAACCCTAACCCTAACCCTAACCCTAACCCTAACCCTAACCCTAACCCTAACCCTAACCCTAACCCTAACCCTAACCCTAACCCTAACCCTAACCCTAACCCTAACCCTAACCCTAACCCTAACCCTAACCCTAACCCTAACCCTAACCCTAACCCTAACCCTAACCCTAACCCTAACCCTAACCCTAACCCTAACCCTAACCCTAACCCTAACCCTAACCCTAACCCTAACCCTAACCCTAACCCTAACCCTAACCCTAACCCTAACCCTAACCCTAACCCTAACCCTAACCCTAACCCTAACCCTAACCCTAACCCTAACCCTAACCCTAACCCTAACCCTAACCCTAACCCTAACCCTAACCCTAACCCTAACCCTAACCCTAACCCTAACCCTAACCCTAACCCTAACCCTAACCCTAACCCTAACCCTAACCCTAACCCTAACCCTAACCCTAACCCTAACCCTAACCCTAACCCTAACCCTAACCCTAACCCTAACCCTAACCCTAACCCTAACCCTAACCCTAACCCTAACCCTAACCCTAACCCTAACCCTAACCCTAACCCTAACCCTAACCCTAACCCTAACCCTAACCCTAACCCTAACCCTAACCCTAACCCTAACCCTAACCCTAACCCTAACCCTAACCCTAACCCTAACCCTAACCCTAACCCTAACCCTAACCCTAACCCTAACCCTAACCCTAACCCTAACCCTAACCCTAACCCTAACCCTAACCCTAACCCTAACCCTAACCCTAACCCTAACCCTAACCCTAACCCTAACCCTAACCCTAACCCTAACCCTAACCCTAACCCTAACCCTAACCCTAACCCTAACCCTAACCCTAACCCTAACCCTAACCCTAACCCTAACCCTAACCCTAACCCTAACCCTAACCCTAACCCTAACCCTAACCCTAACCCTAACCCTAACCCTAACCCTAACCCTAACCCTAACCCTAACCCTAACCCTAACCCTAACCCTAACCCTAACCCTAACCCTAACCCTAACCCTAACCCTAACCCTAACCCTAACCCTAACCCTAACCCTAACCCTAACCCTAACCCTAACCCTAACCCTAACCCTAACCCTAACCCTAACCCTAACCCTAACCCTAACCCTAACCCTAACCCTAACCCTAACCCTAACCCTAACCCTAACCCTAACCCTAACCCTAACCCTAACCCTAACCCTAACCCTAACCCTAACCCTAACCCTAACCCTAACCCTAACCCTAACCCTAACCCTAACCCTAACCCTAACCCTAACCCTAACCCTAACCCTAACCCTAACCCTAACCCTAACCCTAACCCTAACCCTAACCCTAACCCTAACCCTAACCCTAACCCTAACCCTAACCCTAACCCTAACCCTAACCCTAACCCTAACCCTAACCCTAACCCTAACCCTAACCCTAACCCTAACCCTAACCCTAACCCTAACCCTAACCCTAACCCTAACCCTAACCCTAACCCTAACCCTAACCCTAACCCTAACCCTAACCCTAACCCTAACCCTAACCCTAACCCTAACCCTAACCCTAACCCTAACCCTAACCCTAACCCTAACCCTAACCCTAACCCTAACCCTAACCCTAACCCTAACCCTAACCCTAACCCTAACCCTAACCCTAACCCTAACCCTAACCCTAACCCTAACCCTAACCCTAACCCTAACCCTAACCCTAACCCTAACCCTAACCCTAACCCTAACCCTAACCCTAACCCTAACCCTAACCCTAACCCTAACCCTAACCCTAACCCTAACCCTAACCCTAACCCTAACCCTAACCCTAACCCTAACCCTAACCCTAACCCTAACCCTAACCCTAACCCTAACCCTAACCCTAACCCTAACCCTAACCCTAACCCTAACCCTAACCCTAACCCTAACCCTAACCCTAACCCTAACCCTAACCCTAACCCTAACCCTAACCCTAACCCTAACCCTAACCCTAACCCTAACCCTAACCCTAACCCTAACCCTAACCCTAACCCTAACCCTAACCCTAACCCTAACCCTAACCCTAACCCTAACCCTAACCCTAACCCTAACCCTAACCCTAACCCTAACCCTAACCCTAACCCTAACCCTAACCCTAACCCTAACCCTAACCCTAACCCTAACCCTAACCCTAACCCTAACCCTAACCCTAACCCTAACCCTAACCCTAACCCTAACCCTAACCCTAACCCTAACCCTAACCCTAACCCTAACCCTAACCCTAACCCTAACCCTAACCCTAACCCTAACCCTAACCCTAACCCTAACCCTAACCCTAACCCTAACCCTAACCCTAACCCTAACCCTAACCCTAACCCTAACCCTAACCCTAACCCTAACCCTAACCCTAACCCTAACCCTAACCCTAACCCTAACCCTAACCCTAACCCTAACCCTAACCCTAACCCTAACCCTAACCCTAACCCTAACCCTAACCCTAACCCTAACCCTAACCCTAACCCTAACCCTAACCCTAACCCTAACCCTAACCCTAACCCTAACCCTAACCCTAACCCTAACCCTAACCCTAACCCTAACCCTAACCCTAACCCTAACCCTAACCCTAACCCTAACCCTAACCCTAACCCTAACCCTAACCCTAACCCTAACCCTAACCCTAACCCTAACCCTAACCCTAACCCTAACCCTAACCCTAACCCTAACCCTAACCCTAACCCTAACCCTAACCCTAACCCTAACCCTAACCCTAACCCTAACCCTAACCCTAACCCTAACCCTAACCCTAACCCTAACCCTAACCCTAACCCTAACCCTAACCCTAACCCTAACCCTAACCCTAACCCTAACCCTAACCCTAACCCTAACCCTAACCCTAACCCTAACCCTAACCCTAACCCTAACCCTAACCCTAACCCTAACCCTAACCCTAACCCTAACCCTAACCCTAACCCTAACCCTAACCCTAACCCTAACCCTAACCCTAACCCTAACCCTAACCCTAACCCTAACCCTAACCCTAACCCTAACCCTAACCCTAACCCTAACCCTAACCCTAACCCTAACCCTAACCCTAACCCTAACCCTAACCCTAACCCTAACCCTAACCCTAACCCTAACCCTAACCCTAACCCTAACCCTAACCCTAACCCTAACCCTAACCCTAACCCTAACCCTAACCCTAACCCTAACCCTAACCCTAACCCTAACCCTAACCCTAACCCTAACCCTAACCCTAACCCTAACCCTAACCCTAACCCTAACCCTAACCCTAACCCTAACCCTAACCCTAACCCTAACCCTAACCCTAACCCTAACCCTAACCCTAACCCTAACCCTAACCCTAACCCTAACCCTAACCCTAACCCTAACCCTAACCCTAACCCTAACCCTAACCCTAACCCTAACCCTAACCCTAACCCTAACCCTAACCCTAACCCTAACCCTAACCCTAACCCTAACCCTAACCCTAACCCTAACCCTAACCCTAACCCTAACCCTAACCCTAACCCTAACCCTAACCCTAACCCTAACCCTAACCCTAACCCTAACCCTAACCCTAACCCTAACCCTAACCCTAACCCTAACCCTAACCCTAACCCTAACCCTAACCCTAACCCTAACCCTAACCCTAACCCTAACCCTAACCCTAACCCTAACCCTAACCCTAACCCTAACCCTAACCCTAACCCTAACCCTAACCCTAACCCTAACCCTAACCCTAACCCTAACCCTAACCCTAACCCTAACCCTAACCCTAACCCTAACCCTAACCCTAACCCTAACCCTAACCCTAACCCTAACCCTAACCCTAACCCTAACCCTAACCCTAACCCTAACCCTAACCCTAACCCTAACCCTAACCCTAACCCTAACCCTAACCCTAACCCTAACCCTAACCCTAACCCTAACCCTAACCCTAACCCTAACCCTAACCCTAACCCTAACCCTAACCCTAACCCTAACCCTAACCCTAACCCTAACCCTAACCCTAACCCTAACCCTAACCCTAACCCTAACCCTAACCCTAACCCTAACCCTAACCCTAACCCTAACCCTAACCCTAACCCTAACCCTAACCCTAACCCTAACCCTAACCCTAACCCTAACCCTAACCCTAACCCTAACCCTAACCCTAACCCTAACCCTAACCCTAACCCTAACCCTAACCCTAACCCTAACCCTAACCCTAACCCTAACCCTAACCCTAACCCTAACCCTAACCCTAACCCTAACCCTAACCCTAACCCTAACCCTAACCCTAACCCTAACCCTAACCCTAACCCTAACCCTAACCCTAACCCTAACCCTAACCCTAACCCTAACCCTAACCCTAACCCTAACCCTAACCCTAACCCTAACCCTAACCCTAACCCTAACCCTAACCCTAACCCTAACCCTAACCCTAACCCTAACCCTAACCCTAACCCTAACCCTAACCCTAACCCTAACCCTAACCCTAACCCTAACCCTAACCCTAACCCTAACCCTAACCCTAACCCTAACCCTAACCCTAACCCTAACCCTAACCCTAACCCTAACCCTAACCCTAACCCTAACCCTAACCCTAACCCTAACCCTAACCCTAACCCTAACCCTAACCCTAACCCTAACCCTAACCCTAACCCTAACCCTAACCCTAACCCTAACCCTAACCCTAACCCTAACCCTAACCCTAACCCTAACCCTAACCCTAACCCTAACCCTAACCCTAACCCTAACCCTAACCCTAACCCTAACCCTAACCCTAACCCTAACCCTAACCCTAACCCTAACCCTAACCCTAACCCTAACCCTAACCCTAACCCTAACCCTAACCCTAACCCTAACCCTAACCCTAACCCTAACCCTAACCCTAACCCTAACCCTAACCCTAACCCTAACCCTAACCCTAACCCTAACCCTAACCCTAACCCTAACCCTAACCCTAACCCTAACCCTAACCCTAACCCTAACCCTAACCCTAA